>NC_057814.1:91967736-91973057 GCF_018294505.1 Triticum aestivum | reverse complement strand
TCGACCGTAGGAGGTCCGTTTCGTCCGTTTTGCGGTACGCCACACCCCTCCCGATCAACAGGAACCCCGTTTCGACCGTAGGAGGTCCGTTTCCTCCATTTTGAGGTACGCCACACCCCTCCCGATCAACAGGACCCCCGTTTCGACCGTAGGAGGTCCGTTTCCTCCGTTTTGCGGTACGCCACACCCCTCCCCATGAACACGACGCATTTCGTTGCTCCCCATGAACACGACGCATTCCGTTGCCTCCCCATAAACACGATGACGACGCTGTTTCTCCGTTCCGACCCAGCCATGTACACGAGCCCTGGCCGTACGTATGCACAAGTAGGCGTTTGAGACCCCGCCCGTATGTACACATATGTGGCCGTATTTTCTTTCTTGCACCCTGTCCGCTGTAGTACGTGTACATGCTACGTGCGCACCTCTACTACGACACGTACGCGCCTCTACCATGACACGTGTGCACCTCTACATCCACCAGTATATATGTACATACACGTTCGCGACCAGAATGACAATGCTACGTATGCTTCGACCAGGTGGGTCCCGACTGTCAGGCACTAACTTGCCTGTGAAGATGTAGCTGGTGGGTCCTAGCAGTCAGGGGGCGAATCGTTTTTGTTTTTGCCCGGACGCACTTCCTTGCGTGCGAAGATGTAGCTGGTGGGTCCCAGCAGTCAGGGGCAAACGTTTTCTCGCGAAATACGGTGGCCCGTCTTGTGGGTCCCCGCTGTCAGGTGGAGGAATAATTATTTTGCACGTAATAAGGAGGCACTTCCTTGCTGCGGCCGTGGACCCAGCTGTCAGCCTCTCCACGTACAGTCCACGTCCGATGGAAGCTGTTCCTTGACCACGTTGACCACGTCGCGCCGAGATCACCAGGGCGGTGGACGACGGCGAGGCCTAGGAAGGGGACGACGCTGAGCCGGGGAAGACACGGCAGTGGATGCCCACGCGTAGAGGAGTACGAGGGTTCACTGGTTCGCTGCGGTGTGAGGCTGCCGTCGCTGCAGAATATCAGGGGTTGTCGGTGAGTAGAGGGATGGCCTGGCCAGCGGTGGGAGTAGTAGGGGGCGGTGAGGCCTCCGCCGCATCGCAGCCGGCCACGGGAGGCAGGAACACGAGGCATGACCGGCGCTGGTTTGGGCGGCTGGAGGATGAAGACCAGAGGTTGAAGAAGCACTACGACCGTTGGATGGACATCGTACGGTCAGTGGAGCTAGAATCGTGCATATTGACTGAGTTGACAAAGCCCTCCGTCCTCGTCAACTTAGTAGGCCCACAAGTCAGCCACCCACTATGGTGGGTCCCAGCTAGCAGGGGGTATTCATTTTTTTTGTGCGTAATAAGGAGGCACTTCCTTGCGTGCGAAGATATAGCTGGTGGGTCCGACCTGTCAGCGGGGGGAACGTTTTTTTTGTGAAATACAGAAGCCCTTCCCACGTACACTGCACATACAGTCCGTAATAAGGAGGAACTTTCCTTGCGTGCGACCATGGACCTCGTGGGTCCCAGCCGTCATGCTCTCCACGTACAGTCCCCTTCCGATGACTCTCGTATGTTGACCACGCCGCGCCGAGCGCACCGAGGCGGTGGACGACGGCGAGGCCCCAGACTGGAACGACCCGGAGATGGGGAAGACGCGGCAGTGGAGTCGCAGACGGAGAGGAGTGGGAAACTTGATTGGTTCGGGTGCAGGGTGGACCTACCCTCGGCAGAGAATAAGAGGAGGTGCGGAGTGGAGGGATGGCCTGGCCGTCGGCGGGGTAGCGTTTCGCTGAGGAGCGCAAAACAATGCCGCTGGACGCCGAAGGCTGGAGCAGGCGGTTCCGGCAGCGTTGGGGGAAGAAGACGAGAGATTGAAGAAGAATGCCGGCCGTTGGATGTAAATCCAACGCCTTCTTAGGCTTCGACCTACTGGCCCACATGTCAGCCAGTCCATTTGTTTTTTAGTCCATTTGGTGGGCTGGGTGAAACAATGATGTAGCATCTATGCAGCCCGTTTAAATCCCGTTTGCATTTTTCTCGTAATCCGCGGACTTGCTGGGCTGGGTGAAAATATCATGTTGGGCTAGACGGAGAAATGTTATAAAAACATAAACACATGATGGCACATCAGTAAAATCTTTGCAAGCTTATGTACGCAATCACTAGGAGTTAACTTGCCAAGTTATATATAAACAATTTTATTATTATTTTGTAAGAACTTTCAACTTACGAAATAAAATATCATTTTAATTTGATGAGTTAATAGTACATGGGGTATTATTATTTTTTAGCCTAGACGTGGGATGGTTGAGTTGGTTCTAGGGGAAAGTACTGGGAAAAAACTCAGTTTACATCGAAAAAGAAAGTGGGAGAAAATTCAGAGACCTGCTGGGTCCACCTGAGGAGGGGAATATGTTGCGAGGAAGGAGATTCAAAGCATGGCAGCCGAGTGAACTAGTTTTTTTTACGGACAAGTGAACTAGTTTACATACATAAGCAAATAGCCACTAAAAAAGCAATCAGGTTAATGGGTTCTTAAAAGAAATATTTCAGAAAAAACAGATAATTACGACACATAGGCTAATGCATGAAACACTTAGATGATAAATGCGCTTATAAACAGATAAAGTACAACATCTAGACCTTCCTGGCACGCTTGATCATGACGTTGTGGCTGTCCGTGTACTCGTCGGTTACGAGAAGCAGACACGCCCTCAAGTCCAAGATCTGCATGTAAATGTCGTAGCATGCATATGCGTCCTTGGCCGCGTAGGTTATGTAGGCTAGATTCAGAGCTACCTGCCACGTGTTCAGGTCGTCTTCTTTCATGTTGGCGTATCAAGGGTCGATGATGGTCTCAGCGAGGTCAAGCACGGAGTCCTTCTCCTGCCCGTTGCTGATGATCTTGTATTGCTTCTGGATGTCGACAAGCTTGTTGCACCAGATGGCCGAATCGTCGCGTTCTTCCTTCTCTCCACCGTAGCGAAGGTGCAGTCAGCGCTGCCGATGAAACGGGCGAATGCTCCAGAACCTGGTGCAGCCATAGGACTAAGGCGAGGCAGAGCTTCACCGAGTCCGTATCGTTGGTGTACATCACATTCAACTTGGTGCAGCCATAGGACTAAACGGCGAACTCAAAGGGGAACTCCTTGCTGAAGTCCATATCCAGCAGGCTCACCCCTCGGATCGCCATTGGAGTCTCTTCGAGTGAACGAGTGTGTAGGCGGTGGCAGCAGTTCATTTTTCAGCTCTTGGGGAACTGGATTCAACAGTAAGCTGAGTGTGTACAGGCGAGAACAGTTACTACCCCTCCCTCGTCTGCTGCACACCCGGCAGAAGATGCACCCTCGGCCACACGTCGGTTCACGAGCGGGCCTGTATTGGTACTGTAATAACAGGAGTTAGTGGTCACTTTACTTAAATTTAATTAGCTTTAATAGAAATTTATACTTAAAACAAGCAATGCATTCGCTCGTTCTATCAGTGCCACAGGATCAACATGCACAACAATTAGAATTATTATTCTCAGGACGCACACGATCAGCACATTTGTTGCACTTTCACAAAGATAATACTACCAAGTTTGAACTGTTTGTTATGGTTGTTGTCCTCTGCATCATCATGCCGTGTTTCCCAGCTTGCAAGATTCAGAACCAACAAATAAGATCCAAATAATAAGTACAACAAAGATGCCTACACATCTCATTGATTCCCAGCTTGCAAGATTCAGAACCAACAGATCAGATCCAAATAATAAGTACAACAAAGATGCCTACACATCTCATTGATTCCCAGCTTGCAAGATTCATAACCAACAAATAAGATTAAAATAATAAGTACAACAAAGATGCCTACACATCTCACTGATTCCCAGCTTGCAAGATTCAGAACCAACCCATTAGAGCCTTTTGATAAAGTGAATATCGGGATTAAATCCATCTTGGCTAGCCATGTCATACAATCGAAGAACTTGGCGAATGCTCTTGACCGTCACAACATCTGTAGTTGAGTATTCCTGTTTGCACAACACAGATAATAAAGAGCATGATTACTATAATACTGGCACTATTGGAAGTCAACCTGCAGCTCCACTCGATGATTCAATTCATGCCACTTTTTCTGCAGTTCACCTGAAATGAAGTAAAAGTTGTATCATTCAGCTAGCAAGAAGTACTTGCTCTTGTGAGCTGCCAGGTTCTTCTTTAGTAGTTGCACAAAAATTGAGCAACATTAAGGTTGGCTGTCCGGCTCATGTAAGGTGCAACTATAATTTTCTTATCCTTTTGTGCAGTTCCACTAAAAAAAGTGCCATTGTGGTGACAGTGACGGCTCCATCTTGCAAAGGCTAATAAAATGTTGCACGAGATTACCAGCAGAACTTGACGGAGATTTTGGAAACTCCAATCACCATTTTGTGCAGTTCCACCAAAATTGAGAGATGTTGCCCACGTGACATTTTAGTTGAACTACACAAGACACTCATTCCAAAAAAAGTGTTTTGTGCAGTTCACCAAAAGGTCACAATAGCAATAAGGTGAAATGGATATCCCTATCTGCACAAAAAGATAGAAAGTAAACAGTTGCTGGTCAATAAGAATATACGAAACATATACAA
This sequence comes from Triticum aestivum, assembly GCF_018294505.1. NCBI lineage: Eukaryota > Viridiplantae > Streptophyta > Magnoliopsida > Poales > Poaceae > Triticum > Triticum aestivum. The sequence continues at coordinate 91,968,451 of NC_057814.1, read as the reverse complement.
AATGAAAAGAAGCATCTTAATTATGTTCATGGCAATCACGCAAGGACAGTAGAAATTTTAAAATGTCAGCAATGCTTCATGTTAGCAGAAGCATTACGATCAACAATGAGATTCCTCAAATATGGGATTACTTTAATGGTGGCATTGCTTGTTTACCAGACACAGTAAATCAACAGCAGCTAAAGAGTTGGTTTAAGGGCATGGGACCGTGGGGACACCAGGGCACTCAGCAGCGTAAAGGAGCAACTTACTTATTATACCGGGGAAAACAGCAGGAGTGCCATTTGTAACACAGTTTAATTGCATCTTATCACTGGAGGCATTAGATTAACAATAACACTGGTTAGACATGTCCCTAAGGTAACAATGTGATCGCTTCATTTTACATGCGCCCTTACATTAACAACAGCAAAAGGTTGGTATAAGGACATGAGACAGTGGACACATCAGCACAATGTACCTACAAGGAGGCATAAAGTGGTGATGATGAGTTTGTTCATGCTATGTGAGGGCAGCAAACCTAATCCTGGAGACCTTGTACTATGTGAGGGCAGCAAATCTAATCCTGGAGACCTTTTACTATGTGAGGGCAGCAAATCTAATCCTGGACCTTTTACTATGTGACGGCAGCAAATTTAATCCTGGAGACCTTTTACTATGTGAGGGCAGCAAATCTAATCCTGAGACCTTTTACTATGTGAGGGCAGCAAATCTA
>NC_057814.1:91936463-91967590 GCF_018294505.1 Triticum aestivum | reverse complement strand
CTAATCCTGGAGACCTTTTACTATGTGAGGGCAGCAAATCTAATCCTGAGACCTTTTACTATGTGAGGGCAGCAAATCTAATCCTGAGACCTTTTACTATGTGAGGGCAGCAAATCTAATCCTGGAGACCTTTTACTATGTGATGGCAGCAAATCTAATCCTGGACATACTCTGTTGACTTGTCCACCAGCCGCCACTTTCTATACTTTTTTCAACCAATAATAGTTCCGTTCCTTCTCCAGTTTGTACTGTGTTTTCCCATTATTTCCCTTTTCAACCAAGAGACCGGTTGGGTATCCGGTCTCTACAACTTTCACCATATTATTTCCTCTTTGAATCAAGTCCTAGATTCATGCTACAACTTTCCCCCCTTTCTTCGTTGTTTGAACAAAGCCCTAGATTCGAATGCATGAAGTAGCTTTACCTGTAATAATACTAAAAATTTAGGTGGCTTTGGAAGAGCTGATGGGAGTAGAAAATGATGCCCATGCAGACATATGGGGAGCTGGGGCAGTAGAGCAAGGCCGCTTTTGAAGAACTTATACCTGAGGGTCGCCGGGATGTCGGCGGCGGCAGGTCGGATCTGCGGACAATACGGCAGGGAGGAAGAAGGGTCAGAGGACCTCCCGAGTGGGCGCTGTGTCGGAGAGAACGGCACGGGCAGAGGATCGGGCCCCTCCGGCAGCTGTGGGTTTCCTCCCTCGGCGGCGATGACCGCGTGATCGATGCACCTTTTAGTCCTCTACACACACCGGCCGAAGGGATCCAGCCGGATCTGTGACCAGCGGTGAGCAGAGAGAAGCTACCGCTGTCTTGTTTATATATGGAGAGGATGAGAGAATGAAGAGAGCAACCCTAGTAAAGCAAGCGCTCAGGCCCCTGCGTCCATATATAGTGGAGTGATTATCTTTTTTCTCTCCACAACAAGCGTTTCAATTTGTGTACGTGGCATTAAACAAAAGAAACTCTCTATTTAAGGTGACTACTGTACGACTCCTACTTACTACTAGTAGTAGTACAGTATTGTTCACTTGTGCTCCCCGCCCCTCCATTCATTGAACAACCCCACGGGTGAATAAACATACAGTAAGTACTGTATTTATATAGAACGAACAAGCTCGAACTATTTTTGCGTAGTTAAAAGTTGAGGGCGAGGCTTTTCCCGGGCAGTACGCGCGGCAGTTTTCGGGTAGGCGGTTTGACAGAGAGGTGAGGAGGGTGAGCGAGTGGGGCTGTGCAATTTGACGGCGTGTTACTGTTGGAAAGACTTGTGATATGAGCACTCACTAGAGTCATGAATTACTGGCGCTCCGGCCGGGGTGATGCCCCCCTTCCGTTCCGTGCTCTAATCTGGTGCATGACACGTCGACCCGGATGCTGGCTCTCCCACATGTCGGAGTAGTAAGAAGGAGCAAAGAATGATGCGGCATATACTAGTACTATACTACAGTACTACTCAGGTCGGAGGAGTGCGAACCACGGCAGCCCAGTGAACCAGCAGTGCGAACCATGGTAGCCCAGTGAACCAGCAGTAGAAAACAATGTGGTGATATGGCCATAAAAAACAATGTGCTACGGTCCACACTGTAGCATGTACAGTAACACTCCTCTTTGTTTGGATCCCTGAGTTAGAGCTAGTTTGGGTTGAAATAGCCTCAAATTATCGAAACAAGAGGGGTTAGTTTGAGCTAGTTTGCTCTAACCCAGCTAAAAAAACTAGCCCGGTGGAGAGGTTCTAATTGGGTTAGTTATCCTCGGTCCCACTAAAAGAGAACTAAAAAAATCTCCCCTGCCCGCACCAGATCGCTCCCCTCCTCTCGCACGACTCCTCTCTGTTCCCCATAGGGTCGCTCGCCTTCTCTCTCCTCCGGCCGCCCTCTCCTTCTGGCCTCCGCCGCCCTACTCCGGCCGCCCTCTCCCTCCGGCCTTCGAAGGTTGCCCCGCTCCCCCTTCACCAGTCGTTTTTCTCCCTTTGTCATGCGCGGCGGCGGCGCATCTACCAGGGAGGTCGTGAGAGGGGTGAGTTTGTTTGTTCCTTCTTTGTCTCACGGCCATATCATTGATCTTGCTTGCTCTAGCGCTAGTTCTGATTTGGAAAAGTAGATCCTGATCAAACTTGGTATGGATTTGTGGTGCACGCATGGAATTGTTTGATGCTGCTTGAGGAGGTAATTAATCTTTCTAGAGGCCCAAAGATTCAGGTCACCTTTTTAGGTATTTCAATTTCAGGCTTGCATTATTTCTAGAGGCCCAAAGATTCAGTTCACCTTTCTAGGTATTTCAATTTCAGGCTTGCATTATTTCTAGAGGCCCAAAGATTCAGTTCACCATTCTAGGAATTTCAGTTTCAAGCTTGCATTATTTCTAGAGGCCCAAAGATTGAGTTCACCTTTCTCGGTATTTCACTTTCAGGCTTGCATTATTTCTAGAGGCCCAAAGATTCAGTTCACCTTTCTAGGTATTTCAGTTTCAGGCTTGCATTATTTCTAGAGGCCCAAAGATTCAGTTCACCTTTCTAGGTATTTTAGTTACAGGCTTGCATTATTTCTAGAGGCCCAAATATTAAGTTCCCAGTCGGCGGCAAGCGGCCCTGCTACCCATGCCGGTGTCGACCTCAACTCGCAAGGGTCGGCGTCGGAGGGGTTCCCGGGGCTTGGGCTCTACAGAGCCTTCCTCCAGAGCGACGATGGCGAGCTCCTCCCTCGGTGCGTGAGGGGCTCCGGGCTCCCTCCCTATGGTGAATGACTTCCGTGATGAGTTAGCTCATTCTTTGTTTCATGAAGTGTTTCTTTATTTTGTGAAGCTTGATTGATGACTTGTATGTTTAAGTGGGATATCTCATTTATATGGACAAAGTAAAATTATCATGTTTTGCATGCTTGATTTGTATAGATGGTTCGTTTATGTCAATTGTGAGCGGGAGGAGGCCACAGAAGAGCCGAGTTTCGTTCTCTATGGCTTGTGAATTGCTGTACTGCCTGTTTCACTCTCTTCTAAGGGATCTCCTCCTATGGAGGTATGTAAAGTGGGTTCTATCGCATTTTCCATCTTAGGGCGAGCAATATAAGCAATTCAGGTATCACGGCCACACCAAGAGGGTGCTTGGATCCAAGGGACTTATTTTAGTCTGACTAAAAATAGTCTCTTTAAGAGGCTAAAGATCCAAGCATCCCTGACTAAAGAGGGGCTAAAACTAGTCTTGAGACTAAAAATTTTTAGTCAGAGGTACCCCTACTAAAATGTGGATTAGTCCTCTCTCTCCTCATTTAACTCCTCTCCTTTAACACAGGCGAGTTCTGGATTGGAGGGTTTGGAGGATAATAAATACTCATTAACTTGATTTTAGTCTCTTTAGTATTTGGACCAAGCATGGGTGAGGCTAGCAAGTTTTAGTCCCACTACTTTTAGTCATGGAACTAAAACGTATCCAAGCACCCTCCAAATCCGGCAGGAAATAGGGTCCAAAGTAGTCAAATGATTGAGATAGAGCATTTATTGTCAATCTAACCCTGCCATCCATACACCTCTTTGGTTTAGAGTTAGTTAAGGGTTAGAATCTAACTCTAACCTCTAACTGAGTTAGATTTCTCCTCGTCTCGGTTCATCTCCATCATACTTTCCCCATTCCTGTGTTTTCAGTATCCTGCGAATCAAAGAGGCCCTTTTTTTGCGGGAAAAATCAAAGAGGCCCTTAGACTGGTTTCGGTCCGGTCAGCTTTTATAAACGTGTTATGTCCAAAATTTAATGAACGTGCTCCGGTTTCCACGAAAATAATCCGGTTTCATGTAGTAATTCATTCATTTATTTATTCTTCTGCGGGGGGTTTGCATGTAATTCGTGAGGTCTAAAATGTAAAGTACCCCGGCATATGCTCCGAGTCGTGCATGCACTACGACCCAGATGCTCTATGTCCCACATGTCGGCGAATGGGAGCACGTGGAAATAGCCTAGGAGTACATATGGGAGGATAAATGCGTGAAATAATATGTACTGTGAAGCGTAGCCGCGGTTCGAAAAGGAGACCTAAAGTGATGACAGCTATAGGTCGCACGCACCCAACTAGTGGTACTAGACATATGACTAATTTTTCCCTAAAAAAAAAGTGGCACGAGTGCTCAGTACTCCTATTCTATAAACACGAGTCCCATCTGACAACAGCGTCCGTGCTACATCTAGCTCTCCTCCCTCGTTTCTCTCTTCTAGTAATTCTAAACTCGGCCGACGCCCGGTTGGCGGGGTGGGTTTGCTCAACTGCGGCCCCACCTCAAAGTGAAAACGTTACGACTGGAATAAAAATTCCATATACTCCCTCCGTTCATAAATATAAGCCTTTTTAGATACTATTTCAAATGGAATACATCATACTGATGTATGTAGACATAGTTTAGAGTGTAGATTCACTCATTTTGCTCCGTATGTAGTAGTCACTTGCTGGAATCTTTAGAAAGACTTATATTTGGGAACGGAGGGAGTACTATACTAATAAAACATTAAGGCCACGAGGCGATGCAGTGCTGGTTACAGGAGGCAAGAAGAGATGCATCCATCGACGATGTCCACCTCCTCGACTCAGGGCGCCGGCCCACCGAACGGCGCCTAAGTAGCAGCGGCTTTCGTGGCCAGGTCGACGTGCTTCTGAACAATGGCATCCAAAGATTCCAGCCGCTGGAAGAAGGCCAACGTCTTTCTGTCCTCGCTTGCCTTGTAGTGGCGTATGTAGACGATTTCCTCGTAGACGTGGATGTGCAGGTCGACGGTTTCTTGCATGGCGAGGCGCTGCGTGGCGAGCGCGGCCTCGAGGTGCACATTCTTAATCGCGACCTCCGGCATCTGCAGGGCCACCAGGGCTTGAAAGAGTTCGTCACCATGGAGGCCGATGAGGGTGGCAGGCAATGAGGAGCATGGGCGCGCGGGCTGGAGCAGTACGGCAAGGTCGTCCGCGCGCTTCTTGACGGCGGTGAACTTGCGGATGGAGTTGACCATCATGTCGTCCATGCGAGAGGCGAAGCCGGCGTCGGCGAGGGCTATGATGCCTGCGGTCACCAGCACCGTCTGGAAACGCTGCACGGTGCGGGGCCGCAGGCCGGCGCCTTGGATGATTTGGCACAGCCGACTGCCGCTCGCGTCCATCGCCTCCATAGGTGCTTGTCGTTTCTGGTCACTTGGTCTTGGATTGGAGTGAGCAGTGTTGCGCAGAGACTTGGGAGTAGATGGATTGGAGTGGTGGGGTGCCTTTATTATATGAGAGTCCAAACTCTGTTGCATTCACATCGTGCTGGCTCTATTCTGCTTCTCCAATTAATTCCCTCTGATTGAGGATGCATCATTGACAGTTCAACGTCTCGGTAACCGCTACCCTCTCCCTCCTTGGCATTCAAGCACCTATGGACCCGTCGACAACGAGGTGCCTATGGTGACTTCATAAATTCCAAGATGATAGTGCCGTGCGTGTGTGCGTTCATAGGGGTGAGTGTATGCACGTGTATATGAGCGCTTGCGTCTGTACTGTGTAAAAAAATGTAAATGCGTGTCAAAAAGAGACTAGTCAGTATACTCAATATTGTGCACCTCGGAGAGGAAAACTATAGAACTAGCACGTATTTATTTACGGTGCAGATTCACTCATTTTGCTCCATATGTACTCCGTCTCGGTGTAGTCTAGTCACTTGTTGAAATCTCTAGAAGGGCAAATACTCCTTTCTGGTTTACAGGGCTATACTAGCAAGTAGTTGTACGTACTAGTACAATAGTGGGCTCACATAGCAATTTTGTCTCATGCAAGAGCCTGGCTATATGCGTGCTCCAATGTTCGCAACTGCAACGTTCGGTTTGCGCTTGGCTCTTCGCCTCTTCGAGAAGACGAACAATGATGTTACTACTACTGCTTCTACAGTGTCGAATCCACTGCTGCATGTCTGTCCACCGCGAGCGGGACAGATAGCTTGTTGTAGAAGTACTACTAAGCAAAATCCTGTCCTCGTTTGCGAGCAACCGCGCGCATGGGTAAGGGAGAAGGCGTGTAGTAAAATCAAGCTTCTCCTCGTTGTACGAGTTGACGCGACACATCATAGCACTGGCCCCACATGCTTGCCTCTAAACTTGGCTGAAAGACCCGGAGTGTACAATATATTTGCTGCATCCTCTAACATTTACCCTCCACAAATTAAAATATATGTGGCCGTATGCATCGTTCTGATGCAGAGGCCGGGGAGTCCCCCCTTTTCGAAAAAAAAATTAAAATATATATTCCTGTCTTGACCAGATGAGCGTGCAAACTACAATCACCAGGGTGTCAGGTAGGGCCAGAAGACTATTTTAACTTTTTTTTAAACTTCGAGACGGCCACATAGCATGGAGCCAACCCCAACGATTTTAAGCTTACAGGCACGGTACACCCTATCCTAGACTACTCTACACATGAAACTGCCACACGAGCGTCCGGGCTGCGCTTGGCTCTTGGCCTCTTCGGGAAGTCGAACAATGATGGAGTACTACTGCACTGGAGGAGTACTATAGTACGCTTCTGGCCATCTGACACCGATTGAACTGCTGCATGTCCACCGCGTGCGGGAGGGAGAGCGTGTAGTGAAAGCTTCTCCTAGTCTTGCGAGCCACCACGCTAATGGGCGAGGGAGGGACGCTCCTGCCTTTGCGTGTATGACAGGTGGGCCCGACAGGTGTGTGGCCAACCTCTCATACAGCCAAAGGCAGGTGCAGTTAAGTCCGCGAGGGAGAGGATAATCAAACTTCTCGTTGATGTACGAGTTGACGCGACACATCAAAGCACTGCACTCGATATATTTCAATAATTTGCGTTTACCGATGCATTAATTACAACGCATGGATGCATGCGTGACTCTCCTTTTGATACTTGCATGTGTTGATTTAATGCCTCTTGAAGTAGTATAAAATATGTGACGATAAAGCTTTGTAATACCCCGGCCCAAGTCGAGAGATGGTTGTGCACGAGGAGGGCGATATCATGCAGACCGAACAGGACCCGACGATGGAGCTCTCTAAGGTCTCGATGGACCTCGCCGTACTCCACTGCCCCTTGTGCCTCAGGCCCTTGACGCCTCCAATGTATGAGGTTCAAATACACCTCGTCCGTTCGGCTGATTGAGCAAGGTGCAGGTTTCTTGATTGATGTGTCGTTCGATTGATTTCTGCAGTGCAAGAGAGGGCACCTGGCCTGCGCGGACTGCCGCGTCGAGCACCCCGGGAACCAGCGGCAGTGCCAGAAGTGCGAGCGCGGCGGTGGCTTCGACGTGCAGAACACGGCGGTGGACTCCGTCCTTTCGTCCGTGAGGGTGGAGTGCCCGCACGAAGGCTGTGGGCTCTACGTCACTTACCACAAGCTCGCCAATCACCAGAGCGTGTGTCCGCTCGCGCCCTGCAAATGCCCCGTGCCCGTCTGTGGCTACGAAGGCCCGCCGCCGGCACTCTACCACCACATCAGCACCGCGCATCCCATGCCCGTGCACAGGATCCAGTATGGCAAGGTGCTCCAGCTGCAAGTGCCACTGTCGGAACCACGGCTCTTGCTGTTCGTGGAGGAGGACCGCCGCGCGTTTTTCTTGGTCAGCGGCGTGCTTGACATCGGCGCGCCTATCGCCGTGTCGGTCGTCTGCATCAGAGCGGGGGCGTCCCCACTGCCGCACTACGTGGCCAAGCTGTGGGCGAACGGCCCGCTGGGGGAGCCCAAAGGCACGACCGACGCCGTCAAGGTGGAAATGGAGGTGACAAGCAGCAAGGATCCCGGCGACGTCGACGTGCAGGAACTGACCTTCTTGACAGTTCCGCCCAAGCTGCTGGCCGAGGCTAAGCTTGTGTCCCTCCACATTCAGATTGACAAGCTCACGTCCTAAATGTTTCTACAGTGCCTTCTGTTTATCTTAGTAATATGCTAATATAGGGATTACCTTGGTCTACTTTAGCTTAAGAAATGGTGGGTTTTGGTGGCGATGCAGCAATTACTTCGACATCAGATCAGTAATTTCCAATATTCGAACGGATATTTTGTGTCTGTTGGATATAAAGTTCCTTTGGGTTAGAAGTACTACTTGTCATCAAAATGGATAAAAGGAGATGTATGTAGACGTATTTTAGTTCTAGATACGTCCCTTTTTATCCATTTTGATGACAAGCACTCCCTCCGTTCCACAATACATGCCATCCATTTGACAAAATATAGATGTATCTAGACATGTTTTAGTATATAGGTACATCCATGATAGAGCCAATCGGATGGTTGAGAACACTACAATTCGTAGCTACAGATGCGTGTGTCACTCCCAGATGCAGAGGCCGGGGGTCATCATCCTCCTTTTCGAGAAAAAACAGACGCGTGTGTGAGAGGACGAGTGCGTGCGTGCACCTCTTCTCTTCCTGTATAACGTACTACTAAACTCAGAGTACAAGTTTTTGTGGGTGGCACGATGGTGCGTTTGAGAAGTCCCGAGAGATAGGTTTAATGCGTCTGAAAAAAAGACTAGCCTAGAGCTCGCCACGCGGCTATTCCTGTCGAACGCCCCATTAACCGTAAGATATGTATACGACGATGCCTGTTATTGCACGTACACAGCAGTACTCCCTCCTTTCCGGTTTATAGGGCTTAATTCAAAAATCTCACCAACCAAGATGGTGAGTGGCGGAATATTTTTTGTAGTTTGCAAAAGCACCTAATTAATGCTCTTGTTTTTCTCAAAAAATTATGTTTATCAATGCATTAATTGCAATGCATGCATACATAAAGTACATGCATTGGTCAATTTTCTCTTAATACTTGCATGCAATGATTTAATGCACCTTGGAATCTGAACATGTGTTGGGGAACAACCAAATTGAGCCTTATAAAATGGAAAAACTAAAATTTTGAGATAAGCCCTATAAAACCAGAAAAGAAGGAGTAGAAAAAGAACTACTCCATCCGGGAATAGTGCCGCACTTCGAAACTAGAACCGTCAATAAATTTTGAGCTTGCGTCTCGTCACATTCCAAATTACTCCATGCTATATTTAATTGCAAACCTATTCACACCGATCACAACCTAAACGGTTTCCCACTTAGGAGCATATTAGTACCACGCTATATTGAATTGCAAACCTGTTCACACCGATCACAACCTAAACGGTTTCCCACTTAGGAGCGTATTAGTACTCGGTTATAAATACTAGTATGCCAAGATGACTGCACATTCCTCCTCAACTCCTCATCCACAAAAACAAACAAGTCATTCAGCATCCTTCCCTTGCGTCTGCCATGGCCAGCGTGAGTTCTGGGTCGAGAGATTGCCACCAGGGAGAGGCGAGCATGGAAGCGGAAGCACGAGAGATGTCCCGCCTCGCTGCGAGAGCAGCCGACATGTCCCGCCGCGCGGAAGTAGCAGCACAGAGGTCCCGCCGCGCCGCTGAAGCAGCACGGAGGTCCCGCCGCGCCGTCGATGCAGCAGACTGGTCCGGCCGCCCCGCGGAAGCAGCAAAGATGTCCCGCCACGCCATGAATGCAGCAGAAATGTCCCGCCGCGCCGCAGCGGCCTGGGAAAATTTCTCGCGGGCAGGCGACGACTGTTATAGGCACATGCATGCGATCGTCCATAGCCAGATGGATCAGATCTCCGGCTGGGAGAGGTTGCAGGACGACATGAAAGCCTCGTTTGAACAGGCTACCGGCGTCATCCGGCAACTAAGGGAGGGCAATGAGAGGCTCCGGGCCGAGCGCGACCTACTGAGGGAGAAGATCGTCCGAAGTGCAGACCAGCAGGAGGAGACCAGTGCCTTGTTGAAGAGGACCGGCGTCATCATCAAGAAACTTATGGACGAGAATGACATGCTCCAAAACAAGCGCCAAAGGCTGGTGGAGGAATCCGTGGATGTTCTCAAGCAGCGTCTTGAGGACACGAAAGAGCTCATCGCCGCTCGCCGCGGAGACTAGTTCCTGCGGCCTGCAGCAACGCATCAAGAAAGTAGAGATCAGTGAGCCAGATCCTTGTCTTCCTTCTTCTTTTGCCCTTGTGTATTTCGGGCGTAGCCGCATGTGGCTATTTTAATTATCTTTCTAATTATGTAAGACAACTAATCGTCCTTATCTTTCTGTGGAAGATCAATGTTGCGAGGCTGGAATGAAGAAAACTCTTGTTGTGGCGACCCTGGCGTTGCTGTTCTTCTAGTTGCTGCTGGGCTTCCTTCAGTTTCCTGGTTTCTTTTGATGTAATAATCGGTTTAGCATGTGGATTGTGTCGTCGGTTGTGAAATGTTGGGTTCTAGCGCGGATGTTTGGCCTTTTTTGGCCTCTTGGGATGTTGTGATTTCAATCTGGTAGCTTTTAGTCCTTCGTGTTAGGCTGGAGTTGTGCTGAACTTCTTGTGAATTGTGGTGGTTTTCAGTAATGAAAATCGGAAGGGGCAAGCCCTTCTTTGATCAAAAAAATTTTAATCGTGCTTATATATTCATCAGTCTTACTATAAGTCGCAGTAGATGCTATATAGGTCCGTCGGATCTTACATCAAGATCCGTGCTTTCAGATTTTCTTTTTTCTCTCTTAAATCTCAGTCGAGTGAGACATAGCCACGCCATTAAACAGAGGCTCGGGCACCATTAATGGAGACCTTCGGAGAGAGGTGGACGGCAGATGGAGGTCAAAGGGCTCTCCTCGCGATAAGCACGCGCAGGGGTCTGATCGCACGCCTCTCGTACTCAAATAGCTACCCTGCACGACGCCTCCTAGCTAATAAAAAATGGGGACACGTGGCGACACGTAAATGGTACTAGTAAGTAGAACGCCCACGGTTTCAATAATACTTGTGTTTCCGATTGTAACGTGACAGCACTTGTTCCAAATGACTTTGTTGATTGTTAGTGTGTGCGCCTTCGCAAATCGGACTGCAAATTTACCACAGCATGTTGGTGCCATGTCATGGCACCAAGCCAAGTTTCATTATTTTCATGTGTGTTTTGGATTTACAGGAATTAAAAAACCTAGTTTCTCAATGTTTCCAACCCAGCCACGACGCCCAGAATTTTGAATTTCATTCCCATTTCTTGCATGGAACCTAGAAATTTACCCGAGGACACACATGTGATTTTTGAACCAACTTTGGTGCACTGGAACATGTGCTTGTATTTCAAATTTGAATTATGCACACAAAGGTGACATTCCCTCCCAGAACCACGAGCCTTCTTGAGAGAAGCTCCGATTTGCAAGAAGCTTATACCAAAATTTGTTCCTATTCGGCCATTTTTTTTACCACGGCATGGTACTACCATGACATGACACCATGCCAAGTTTCATGATTATAAAACCAAGTTTCTCAATGTTCTCGACCGAGCCACGATGCCCAGATGTTTGAATTTTATTCTCATATTTTGCATGGGACCTACTCCCTCCTTCCATCTATATAGGGCCTAATGAGTTTTTCAAGACAGCCTTTCACTATTGACAAGATTAATAGAACATGAGATGTATACTATGAAAATTATATTATTGGAAGCTCCTTTGACATACAAATTTGAAGGTATGCTTTGTGTAAGTTGCATGTCATATATTATTGCTCTAACGTTTGGTCAAAGTTAGCCTCGAAAAACGCATTAGGACCTATATAGATGGAAGGAGGGAGTAGAAATTCACCCGAGGACACAAATGTGATTTTTCAACCAACTTTGGTGCACGGGAGCATGTGCTTGTAGTTCAAATTTGTATTATGCACATTAAATGACCAAAAACTCAATTAATGTGTAAATAAGGCCAAACGAAGCCGGAATAATTCCAAAATTTAACATGGCACTCACGTAGTTCTATGTTGCCTTTGTAAATAAACTCAAGGGGGACAACATATATCGTTTCGCACTCAAAGGTGGCACGTTCCCTCTCAGAACCACGAGCCTTCTTGAGAGAAGCTTCGGTTTGCAAGAAGCTTATACCAAAATCTGTTCCTATTCGGCCAATTTTTTTACCACAAAATGGTAGTACCATGACATGACATCCATGCCAAGTTTCATGATTTTCAGACGTGTTTTGGATTTACAAGAATTTTAAAACCAAGTTTCTCAATGTTCTCAGCCGAGCCACGATGCCCAGATGTTTTAATTTTATTCTCATTTCTTCCATGGGACCTAGAAATTCACCCGAGGACACAAATGTGATTTTTCAACCAACTTTGGTGCACGAGAGCATGTGCTTGTAGTTCAAATTTCACTTATGCACATTAAATGACCAGAAACTCAATTAATGTATAAAAAACGACAAACGAACCTGGAATAATTCCAAAATTTAACAGGGCACTAATGTAGTTCTATGTTGCCTTTGTTAAGAAACTCAAGGGGGGGGGGGCAGCGTATATCGTTTCACACTCAAAGGTGGCACGTTCCCTCTTAGAACCACGAGCTTCCAAATCGGCCCAATTTTTTACCACAACATGTTAGTGCCATGACATGACACCATGCCAAGTTTCATGATTTCCAGGCGAGTTTTGGATTTACATGAATTTAAAATCAAAGTTTCTCGATGTTCTCGGCCGAGTCATGATGCCTAGATGTTTGAATTTCATTCTCATTCCTTCCATGGGACCTAGAAATTCAACCAAGGACACACATGTGATTTCTCAACCCACTTTGGTGCACCGGAGCATGTGCATGCAATTCATATTTAGATTATGCACATTAAAAGTCCAGAAACTCAATTAATGTTTAAAAAGGCCAAATGAACCCGAAATAATTCCAAAATTTAATAGGGCACTCATATAGTTCTATGTTGCCTCTGTAAATAAATTCAGGGGAGGCAGCGTATATCGTTTCGAACACAAAGGTGACACGTTCCCTCTTGGAACCACGAGGCTTGTTGAGAGAATCTCCGGTTTTGCAAGAGGCTTATACCAAAACTTGTCCCAATTCAGCCAAAAATTATAAGTATGAAAACAGGGTTTAGATTATCCCAAACATCTCGCTACCTAGACCAATAATGTACTATGATTTGAATTCAACATAAAATGGATACAAATATTTGAATTGGAGAGCGTATGGTACATGTAGTTCATCGTGAAATATGATTACTGCTATATGTATGTTTTTTGTTATCAAGATAATATTTAAATTATTGTATAACTTGACAACAATCGTATTCAAATAAGGAAAATTGATTCAAATTTAGTCCAAATGGTAGACGACAATATATATGTTCACATGGTGGAGTAAAATGTTCATATATGATGGAAGATCAAAATGTACGACTACATCAATTATAAACCGTAAGGTCACCTAACGATATATTCGAATTCAACATAATGTGGATTTAAAAATTGAAATTCGAGATCATGGCATCTGTAATCATATAAAATGGGACATTACTCTTTCTTTGGTGGGAATTGATTTGTTTTTTCTTGTTGTTGAGGGAAGTGCGAATCGATTTGGTACTGTGCAGGGTAATCTTGTTCTCCCGATTTTTTTTACATTTTTCTTGTAGTTTTTTCAGTGCCATCTATAGCAATATAGTAAAAGGGGACATGACTCTCTTGTGTCTTGTATGAATTGTTTTTTTACACGTTAAGTTTGTTCTGCCGAACAAGGAATCCGCACCTTGTTATCCCAAAATTTTCAAGCTCGAGTATCTTTCGTCTCACCTGCTTTGAAACTCCCGCTTCTTCAACCCGCGCCGTGCCTTGTTATCCCGAAATTTGGACGCGCGCGAGAACTCCCTCCTCATCCGAAATCGCTCCCGCGGCCCAGACATGCGAAATACCCCTTCTACCCCTCAGCCGGAAATGAAGCTCCACGTCGCGGTGTCAAAATCGGTGGGGGTACGCTGGTAACTTATCCTACATTTCGGACAAGCGCGTTCCTAAGCTTGGCTCCCCCTCCCCCTTCGCCCCCCATTCGTACACCGAGGCCGCCAAAACCCGCGAAACCCCACGCTCCTCCGTCGGCCTCCCGACCGCCGCCTAGCCGGAGACTCTTCCCCGACTACGTCGTCCACCACAACAGCTCACCGTCCCTCATCCACCGCACCGGATGAGGATCCGTTGTCGATCTCGTCGTCCCGCCGGATCAGTCGCCCCGTCCTCCACCTCCAAGGAGCTTCCACGACGTTCGCCTCGTCTATCGCGCCACCTCAATCCCCACAGCGCCGTCTTGACCTGCCCCACCAGAACCGCAGCACCCTCACCAATTCCTCCGATGAAGCCGAGGCCAACTCGGCGCCACCAAGGAGGTTCTGCACTCACCGCTGCATTTTATCTTTTATTCGATCTCACGGGGCTGCCGGTGCTCGATACCGAGCAGACATGGCGTGTCTCCATCGACGGCGCCGTCGCCGGCCACATCATCCACGGCGTCTCTCCCCCATGTCGTTGCTTCCTTGGCGGCGACTTCCACAACGACACTAACTGCAGCTGCTCCGGCTCTCGCTCGCGCTGCGGCTCTATTCTTGCTATCGGTCATGCTGCTGCACTGCTCCTGCATTCGTTCGTGCTGCTGCTCTGCTCTTGCTCTCGCTTGTGCTGCTGCTGCACGACCTCCGGCAGCTACAGGAGTTGTTGCTTTAGCACTCGCTCGCGGTGCTACCGCACGACTTGCTCTCTGCTAGTGCATTCCCTACTCGAGCGTCTGCTGATTTAGATCACTGCTTCTCTGCTACTAGTGCTCGAACGCCCTAAACATCTATTGCAATGCTCTGTTACTAGTTCAATCAGTTTCGACAGTAAAATTCAGTCGACTGTGAAGTTAATTTTTTCCAGTTAAGTTCAGAGTGAAGAGTACTTACAACATCTGTCGGAGCGGCCGTGGCGCGGGTGATGTGTTTTACATCTACTCCCTCCGTTCCGAAATATTTGTCTTTCTAACATTTCAAATGGACCACAACATACGGATCCATGTAGACACATTTTAGAGTGTAGATTCACTCACTTTGCTTCGTATGTAGTCACTTGTTGAAATATCTAGAAAGAAAAATATTTAGGAACGGAGGGAGTAGCACTTTTTGGTGATGTATTTTACATCATCTATTGCATATGATATTAGGGTCCCACTTCATATTAATGTTGTCTGTCTTGTCATGCTTCAGCCTCGTCGCCGTACACCTTAGCAGAGCTGCTCCAACGACGGAACCGTCCATCACAACGGAGCAGTAACCTCGGCTCCGTTTCCAGAGGCCTCGGATCTTCTTCCCCGCCTCCGACAATCACACCAGCATCATCACCATCCTCCACGTCCAACCCAATGATGCTGAGGTCCACAAGGCTATGCCAAAGACGTTGTACACTCGTCGCATCATTTTTTTTCTCCATTCCTCTGTTCTTCCAATTCATGTGAGCCAAACACCCAGGTTGACTGAAATCTTATGTTTCCAAATGCTCTATTTTGCACGTGCATTGCTATCCTATTCATGTGTTTTTCCTATCCCTGCATTTATAGAATCCTCCATTTCTAAGGAGCCCTTACAGATTTACTTCATTTTCAGATAGGCGTCAAAGAAAACTCTGTGTGTTATGTCCTGCTTCTGCCGTGCCGTCATCCACCCCACCTGAGGTGCACCATCGACAGAAGCGTTCACTGCAGCAGAGATCCCCCCTGCAGACTTCCTTTCGCCGCCTCAGATCATCTTCCCCGTTGCCGGCAGCCACGCCAACTGCATTACCATCATCGACTGAGCAGATGAACCTGAGGACTACACAGTTTCGGAAGAGAGGTCGCAGTCTTTCGTGTTTGCTTACGTTACACATCGGTTATTATTACCTGCTACTTTATCGTTCAATCTTGAGTTTTGAATTGCCCATGGGTCTCATTTTGAGCCAGCAATGAATAGTATCTTTCTACTATCTAGTTCATCTGCGGTCTTCTATGTGGTTCATGTTGGGTGGGCAACAAACAATAGATTATCCATTGTCTATCTTTTTAAACTGAAGCTATAATCTACCTACTATCATTAGTTTTGGATCCATCCACTCGTTTGCTACCATCAGTCTTGATTTTTGCATGCACCCCTTAGGCCTTACAAAATCTAACTTTTTTTACTATGCATGTCAGATATTGTACACAATCGTACTGAGCATGTAGAGAAAAAGAGAAGACCGTTGCGTGCGAATATAATGTCATGCAGACGCCGCTCCATGGTGGGCGAAGTGCCCCCCTCCTGCATTTCCAGATTGTATTCCAGAGGAAGATAACTGTTCAGATGGAGATTCAGAAGGAGCCGACCATGCCTGTTTACCACCTGAGGTGTTTGCTCTAACCTGGCATGCTGATGTTGGTCATATCATGCATATGGCGCCTTGCATTGCTTACATTATACATCGTATATGTCATCAGCTTAGTTTAGATTTGCTTTGTGTGAATGCCACCTGTTTGGTTTCTATATCATACTCCCACCATTCCTAAATATTGTCTTTTTAGAGATTTCAACAAGTGACTACATACAGAACAAAATGAGTGAATCTACACTCTAAAATATGTCTATATACATCCGTATGTGTTAGTCCATTTGAAATGTCTAAAAATTCAAATATTTAGGAACGGAGGGAGTATATGGGAATTATGCAATGCCATCTTCTTTAGCCAGGCATCATATACGTGAATCATGCAATGCCATCTTGTTTAGCCAGTCATCGTAGATGTGAATTGTATTGTGCCATATTTTTTTCCATAATGTATTCCATTTGTCAACAATGTTTATACATTCATCTACTCTTCCTGTGCATCAGCCATTTGAGTCGGTCATGGGAAAATCTGGAGTGAAAACAAGGTCTTCTAGGTAGTCAGTGCTACCTGTCGATGCAGATTTCTTGCTGGTTACAGAAAGCTCCTCAGAGGAGGATTCAGAGAGAGATGACCAGTCGTATTCCCCCCCCCCCCCGAGGTGCATGCTCTAACTTGGCTGGGTTATATTGCTCATATCATGCATATGGTATCTTGCATTGCCATGCTATCTGCTTAGACTAGACATGCTTTGTGTGAATGCCTCCTGTTTGCTTTCTATATCAGATATGTGAATTATGCAATGCCATGTTTTTCAGCCAGTTATCATATATGTGAATTATGCACCGCCATGGAGCCAGGCATCATATATGTGAATTATCTCATGCCATCTTTTTTTTCATTACGTATTCCATTTGTCGACAATCTGTGTGTATCGAACTACTCTTCATGTGTATCAGCCATTTGAGCCGGTTATGGAAAAATCTGGAGTGAAAACAAGGTCTTCAGAGCAGGCAATGGTACCTGTTGAAGCATATATCTCGATGGTTACGGGGAGCTCCTCAGAGGAGGATTCAGAGACAGATAACCAGTCCTATATCCCACCTGAGGTGTATGCTCTAAGTTGCAATGTTTGTATTTCTCATATGATGCATATGGCGACTTGCATTGCTTAGTTTAGACATCATATGCACAATATTGAATTCTATCTGCTTAGTTTAGAGATCATACATGTGAGTGCCAGCTGCTTAGTATATGAATCAATTATGTCAATTATATCATGCCATCCTGTATACTTAGACAACATGTATGTGAATTATTTCATCCCAACCTATTTTAGAAAGATATCGTATAGTTTTGTCATGTCATCCTGTTTAGGTACTCATCATATGTTGAATTATGCCATTATACCCTGTTAAGTTATCCATCATATATCTGAAACTGTGTCATGCTGTCATGTTTAGTTGGGCATCTATATGTGAAATTGTGTCATGCTGTCCTGTTTGGTTAGACAACATATATGTGAATTACCACATCTGTCTATCATACAATGTCTGTACGTTCAATTTCTTTTCTTGTTTATCAGCCATTTGAATTGGAGGGGGTGATGGCAGTATCTAAGGGACCAAAAACCCATTCTTCACAAAAGACAGTGCTACCCGTCGATGCAGATAGAACCATGGTTGTACTGGCCCACAAACTAGCCCCACCACACATAATCGAGACTCTTCCAGATTGCACACTTACACTGTTGGGTAGAGAACCAGCTACAACCCATCTAACCGCAACCCCAGCGGATAGCAACCCACTTATAGTTGACAAAGCACCATGTCCACCACAGAGTACCCCCACACGAGCAGTTTGTAAAGCTACTGCAGTGCCCAAAGCACGAAGACCACCACAGCTAACCCAACCTCCATGTTTAAAGCAGAAGAGCAACTGTTCTCAGGTCAGATTCCGTAGCTATGGTCCATACTCGTTTGCTGTTGCATCACTATATTTACTCATACCAACTACTTTCGAATTTGAAGGATCCAATTGAAACTCCAATGGTGCAACAGGTATGTTTTAAACCTATTTCTTTAACTGGATTGCTGTTCTAACTTCTTGCTCTATGTTGATTTCAGTTCAAGTTGTATAAACAGTTATGTTCTCATGTGATGCACATTACAAGTGCTGCCAATGCTGTGTAGTTTCTAACACTTATATTCTGTCTATGCTGCTACGTCTTAAAAATATATGAGTTGAACTATGTCTCTATCTTGATTAGGGAACATAAACTAGAATGATATGGACAATACAGTGACCATAGTGCATAGATATATGTTTGTTTCATGCTGTTATCCTGTCCACCTTACTACTGAACCGGTTTACCAAAATGAGTTTCGTATACTACAAGCTAAACCTGTGATGTGTCTGCTTGTTTCTCTTGTAGTATGCAAACAGAATATTGGAGAACAGCACCCCACTATGCAATGGTAGAGAAAGTAATGCTGATAAGGTTCAAGATAGTGAGACAACCCTGTTGGTCTCCAAGAAAGGTGATAAAAACGATCTTGTAGACAGTGAGAAAACCCCACAGTCCTGCGTTGATGTAGTGTTCGAGTTACTAGCCAGTACCGCTGGCACAAGCTCTTCGAACTCGCTGCCTGAATCACTTCAGCTTCTTCAGTCTCAGCTACAAGCTGAAAGGCATCAGTCAGCTGTGCTGCGGCAAGAAGCCGAAGGACTGAGGAAGTCCCTGCAGAATTCAGATGCGTACTTTCTTGTGCAATAGCAAGCGCTGGAGGATTTAAGCGCCAAACAAGAGAAAGTTAATAAGCTTGCAAAGCATCTTGCCAGCATTATGGGTACCCAGGATATTGTTTCTTGAACTCTTCTGAAGTGGTTTCAGTTATGGACTTGTTTTGCTGCGGCGTTTATATGCTGCTTTATTCCCTATATTTGCACTGGTGGCGAACTTTGATGCCCAGTGGATGTAATATGTGTAATAGCCGTGATAGCCTAGCATAACTTGCTTGCTTATTTATTTCCTTGTTGTCTTGTTTATTTGTTTGCTTGTAGTGAGTGCAGTTCTTTTTCCGCGGTTTGCTAGTGGCTGCAATAACCTATTTTTTAAAACTAGGCCACAATAACCATGGGCTAATATTTACTGTAGTGACACTGGGCCTCCTACGGGCCGTAGAAACAGTGGGCCTTCTACGGGCCGTAGAAACAGTAGGCCTTCTACAGGCTGTAGAAACAATGGGTCTTCTACGGGCCGTAGAAACAATGGGCCTTCTACGGGCCGTATCATCAATGGGCCTTATACGGGCCGTATGATCGATTGGCCAAACATGGGCCAATAACAGCGGCATTATGGTCGTAAACGGGCTAGAGTTGGAATCGTCCGTTCATGGGCCGACCATAACAGGCCATCCTTAATAGGCCGTATTTGATGACGCTATGAAAACGGCCCAACGTATTAACGGACCACAAACGGGCCGACTATAACCACGGACTGAATTTGGCCCACAAGCAAAAAATGACAGTAACGGGCCGTAAGTAAACGAATGCTAGAAATGAGCCCAAGAATAAATGGGCTCTGAGAAGGCCGAAAGATAACATGGGCTGGAAATGGCCCAACGGAATAAGCATCCAAGAAACTTAGGCGCTCACAACCCGCCGTAGCATCAATAATTTGATCAATACGGGGAAGGGCGAAAGGATCAGCCGGACACGCCTTGTTCAAGTCCGTGTAGTCCACACACATCCGCCAGGTGCCATTCTTCTTGAGTACGAGCACCGGGTTACCCAACCACTATGGGTGAAAAACTTCAACAATAAACCCGGCCGCCAAGAGCCGGGCCACCTCTTCACCAATAGCTTTCCATCTCTCTTCATTAAACCGCCGAAGGAACTGCCTGACCGGCTTATATTTCGGATCAACATTGAGAGTGTGCTCAGCGAGTTCTCTACGTACACCTGGCATGTCAGACGGCTTCCATGCAAAAATGTCCATATTCTCACGGATGAACTCGATGAGCGCGCTTTCCTATTTTGGATCCAGATTGGCACTGATGCTAAACTGCTGAGATGAATCTCCTGGAACGAAATCAACAAGTTTAGTCTCATCAGCCGACTTAAATTTCATTGTCGGCTCATGCTCCGTAGTCGGCTTTTTCAGAGAGGTCATATCTGTTGGGTCGACGTTGTCTTTGTAAAACTTCAACTCCTCTGTTGCGCAAACAGATTCTGCATAAGCCGCATCGCCTTCCTCACACTCCAGGGCCACCTTCCGGCTGCCGTGAACCGTAATGGTCCCATTATGACCCGGCATCTTGAGCTGTAGATACACGTAACACGGCCGTGCCGTGAACTTGGCATAAGCCGGCCGCCCAAATATGGCATGGTACGGACTTCTTATCTTGACCACCTCAAAGGTCAATTTTTCCACCCTATAGTTGTGCTCATCTCCAAAGGCCACTTCCAATTCGATCTTGCCGACTGGATAAGCCAACTTACCAGGTACCACACCATGGAAAATAGTGTTTGACTGGCTGAGGTTCTTATCAATCAACCCCATACGACGGAAAGTCTCATAATAGAGGATGTTGATGCTGCTGCCTCCATCCATGAGCACCTTAGTGAACTTATATCCTCCCACCTGAGGAGCCACCACCAAGGCCAAGTGACCCGGATTATCCACCCGGGGAGGGTGATCCTCCCTACTCCACACTATAGGTTGCTCAGACCATCGCAAGTAGCGTGGAACCGTCGGCTCAACAGCATTCACAGCCCTCTTATGAAGCTTCTGATCTCGCTTACACAGACTGGTGGTAAACACATGATACTGTCCACCGCTAAGCTGCTTTGGATTGGTCTGATAACCCCCTACTGCTGTTGATGACCCTGGCCAGACTGTTGATTAAAGCCCCTTTGACCGTTCTGAGGATTAGAATTTGAGCCGCCGCCCGGGCCATGAAAGCCGCCGGCGCCTGAGCCACCGCCCGGGCCATTGTTACCGTTAAAGGCGTTGGAATTCTTAAAGGCCTTCATGATTGCACAATCCTTCCATAGATGAGTAGCTGGCTTTTCTCTAGAGCCATGCCTTGGACAAGGCTCATTCAACAGCTGCTCCAGCATCGGGCCTGACCCGCCGGCTCGGGGAGTGGGCCTCCCCTTGCGTCGCTGGTTATTACCCTGTGAGCTGGCGTTGGCTACGAACTCTAGGCTGCCATCGGCCTTGCGCTTGCCACCTCCTTGGCTCCCCGGGTTATGCTGAGGACCCTTGCCATTGCCGTTCTTCTTTCCCTTCCCTGTCCTTTCATCATCTGACGCGGGGTCCTTGGTACCATCAGAATCGGCGTACTTGACAAGAGCCGCCATCAGTGTACCCATATCATTGCAGTCACGCTTAAGCCGCCCGAGTTTCATCTTCAGGGGCACAAAACGACAATTCTGTTCCAACATTAAGACTGCAGAGCCGGCATCCATCTTATCAGAGGAATGTATTATCTCCTTAACCCGGCGAACCCAATGTGTCGTAGACTCACCCTCCTTCTGCTTACAGTTAGTCAAATCCACAATTGACATTGACTGCCTACAGGTATCTTTGAAGTTTTGGATGAACCGGGCTTTCAGCTCAGCCCAAGACCCGATGGAATTCGGTGGTAACCCTTTCAACCAAGTGCGGGAAGTCCAATCTAACATCATGGTGAAGTACTTGGCCATTGCCGCTTCACTGACTTCCAGCAGTTCCATGGCCATCTCGTAACTCTCGATCCAGGCTGCGGGTTGTAAGTCAGCCGTGTAATTAGGCACCTTCCTAGGGCCTTTGAAGTCCTTGGGTAGACGTTCATTGCGGATAGCTGGCACTAAACAAGGGACACCCCCAGTCCTGGTAGGGATACCCACGTCGACGGAAGTCGTCGGATAAGCCGGGGGAGTCTGGTAAGCCGTCAACTGAGGCACCTGCTCCGCCTCTTGCCGCGCTCTGTCTTGGTCTGCTGCGTGAAATGCTCCGTTATGAGCCGGGCCATGGCCAGGGGGTGGGTCATGGCGTCGGACGTTACTTGAGCCGGTCGCTGAGACCATGTGTCTGCTGTAACTCGGGCTCCGGCCTGGACGAGGGGTCGAGTGGATCCTGTCCCGGCTGTAGGAGTACGCCTCTTGCTGCGCCAGTGCTGTCTGAAGGAGTTCCCTGACCCAGCGGGTTTCAATAGCTGTCGGAGAGTCGCCGTCAATTGGGAGAGCCGCCAGCCATGCTGCCGCGGCGACCATGTTCTCCAGCGGGTTAGCATAATGACCCGGTGGTATTGGCACGTACTGAGGCGGGGCAGGGTGCACCTGGGGAGGCCCCATCACTTGCGGCTGAATAGGGGTCCCAGACCCGGGTACTATGATCCCTGGCGGGTTACTAGACCCTGCACCTGGCGTGTTGAAAAGGTTTCGTGGATCGTAAACCGGAGGGAGTCGAGATTGGGCCTTTTGATGCCTCCTTCTCATGACCTCATTGGACGCGTTTTGATCCATCGTGAGCCGAAAGGACTGCGCCTGAATCAACTGGGTTTGGGCGTCGAGAGCCGCCCTCTCCGCAGCCATCCTGATCCCTTCCGCTGCCAGATCCTCCTTAGCTTTCACTAGATCTAATTTTAACTGCGCCACCTCTGCATCATGCTGAGCATGATCCGCCGGGTCAACCGCGGCGGTCAACAAGGCCGTCATCTTGTCCGTGAGATCCATTAGCACCTGAGCCGGTGAGGGCACCGGGTTTCCCGCTCCAGCAGCAGGGTTCTGGACAGGCTGCGCACCGGCCATGAAGATTCCAACCCGGCTTGGCGGTTCAAACGGGTCCGGAATACTGTCACCATCGGAACAACCCATGAGCCTGCCATCTTGAAGTTGATACAACGAGTTTGACTCATCGGTGGATGACTCACCGTCAGAGCCGGCGGCCGTCTCATCACCAGATCCAGATCTATCAGAGAGCCCTCCATGGATACATCCCACAAAAGCATGCTTTAAGGTAGGCAGGGCCCGGGCGGGTCGTGCACGCTGAGCCGTCTCGATGAGATCGGCGCAGAGATCCGGCCCAGGGCCCGGCTCACCAATCTTGCCAATGAAAACATGAATTCCGCCGAAGGGGACCCGGTACCCGTACTCAATTGAGCCGGCGTCGGGGCCCCAGCTTGCATCGTCGATGTAGAGCTTGCCGCGACGACTCTTGGTCATCCGGCCCACAGCGTATCCCTTGAGCCCTTCGAAGCTGCCCTTCAAGAACTCAAATCCACCGTGCGCTGGCCCCATGGTGGGCGCCAACTGTCATGGAATTGTCACGGCAGATGTCCTCAAGCTAGGACTTAGTCGTGGAGCCATCGCCGCTAGGAAGCTTGAAGGGGTTAACGGGACAAGGAACACGAGGGTTTATACTAGTTCGGCCCCTTACGGTGAAGGTAAAAGCCTACGTCCAGTTGAGGTGGTATTGATTAGGGTTTCGATGACCAGGAAGCTTAACTGCTATGCCTGGCTCTCGATCAGATCTCTCTTTTTCTTAAACCGCTGCCGGGTCGTCCCGTTATATAGGGAGGCTGACGCCCAGCAGCTCTCAGAGTCCCGGCCGGCTCATAAGAGTGTCCGGCTCGGACTCTCAACTATTCTTGCCTTACACCACAAGTTCTACCATAATAATGATTGTAACTACGGGCCTTAAGCCATATCCGGGTCTTAAGCCCATCTTTGGCCCACCATCTTCAAGCTTGGCGCCGGGCTTCTGGCGGTGACCATTATGAGTAACCCGGCCCCTTCTGGCGGGTGACTCTAAGGTCTATATCCTCAACAGGTATAAAGTGATACACTGTTCATTACGGGCCGGTTTCACCACGGGCCATTAATGGGTGTAAAGTGATACACTGTTCATTACGGGCCAGTTTCACCACGGGCCATTAATAGGCCAAGAGTTACATAGGGCCTCATATGGGCCGAAAGACATCATGGGCCATACATGGGCCAGAAGTGAAAATGGGCTGGAATCATATTGGATGGCCCAGATGATGCTACTGGGCCTAATTCGGATAGGGCGTAACGGGCCTTGGGTTAGCGGGCTGTAAATGGGCTATATGCGAACAGGCCGTTAACAGGCTTTCAATGGGCCGGCCCGCCACCTTTTGACCAAGTCAAACAGGCCAGCCTTTTCACAGGAATGGGCCTCTGTTGGGCCGTGCCACGTGTCGATGTATCATAGGTGCCTTCTGTCCAATGAGTGGATGACATCTGCCCCAACGATGAGCCGACACGTGTTTCCTCCAGCCAATGATGATTTTACACGTGGAAAATCCCCATTGGTCGGGGCTGTTAACGGGTTATCAGATCCAAAACCCGACCCGATAGCTTAACGGCGTTCCGTTACGGTGGATGCCACGTGTCGGTCACCCTTGACGAAAGCACTTCTGTGACGCGCGATTTATCGTCATGGAAGTGCACGCTTCCGTTATGATAATTTTGGTAATGTCATGGAACACTTCTACGACAGCACAGATATGACTATCTTGATTCTGTCATAAAATCATCATGGATGTACATGCATGAAAAAAAACGCGACCTACTGTGACAAACATGTATCTCTGCCTTAACTCTCTGCTAGCATCCATTTTTTTTTGTAGTGCAGAGAGTTAAGGCAGAGCATCAGAAACTAGCAGGATTACTTCAGCCTTTGCCGATACCTGAATGAAAATGGGATAAGCTTGCCATGGATTTCACCACCGGATTTCCCAGGACTCGTTCAGGTTATGACTCCATCTGGGTTGTAGTTGATCGCTTGACCAAGGTGGCTCATCCCCGTGAAAACCACTTATACGAGCGCTAAGGTGGCCAAGATATACATGACCAGGATCGTATGTCTGCATGGAGTTCGGAGGACCAGCATATCAGATGGAGGAACACAGTTTACCTCGAAGTTTTGGAATCAGCTACACAAAACTTTGGGTACCAGGCTAGAGTTTAGTACAGGCTTTCATCCACAGACAGATGGGCAGACCGAGAGAGTCAACCAGATTCTAGAGGACATGTTGAGAGCCTGTGCACTAAATTATGGATCTAGTTGGGATGATAATTTTCCTTACGTAGAGGTCTCATATAACAATAGCTATCAAGCTAGTTTGAAGATGACCCCTTTCGAAGCTTTGTACGAAAGGAGGTGCAGGACACCATTGATGTGGGATGAAGTTGGAGATCGAAAATTGTTCGAGCCAGATTTAATCAGAGATTCTGAGGAGAAGGCCAACTTGATCCGTGATAGGCTCAAGATAGCCCAGTCCAGGCAGAAGAGTTATGCCGACACTAAACGCAAGGAAGTAACCTATGAAGCCGGAGATAGAGCATATCTTCTTGTGTCGCCACTTCGAGGAGTTAAAAGGTTTGAAGTCAAAGGAAAGTTAGCTCCACGATTTGTGGGGCCATACAGAGTCTTGGAACGTGTGAAGTTGCCTACAAGTTGGAATTACCCGAAGGTTTGTCAGGGGTTCGTGATGTGTTTCACGTTTCCCAGTTGAAGAAGTGCCCTGCAGAGATGGTCGATATTCCTTTGAGAGCTACAGTGCCCCTGGAGGCAATTCAGTTGAAGAGTGACCTGACTTATGAGGAGAAACCCCTCAAGATTCTCAAGTTCGCCAACCGAGTTACTCGCAGGAAGGTTGTTGGGGATATTATTACTGGGTATAAACCGGCCATGAGAGGCCGGGTTATCCCCTTAACAAGTTATTTATATTTGAAGCCCATGAAGACAAGGAGTGTGGCACTTTACGAAGGCCCGGGTCCCAAAGGCGGATTAAAGCCCGTAGACATAAACCGTATGTAAACTTGTGTTGTAAGATAGAAAGAGTAGAAACCGAGCCGGTCACGTTTATGAGCCGGCCTCGGGATTCTGTAAACCGAGGGGCGTCAACCTATGTATATAAAGGGACAACCCGGCGGCGGTTTAGGGACAACAAACAACAACTCGAGTGCCAGGCATAGCGGATTCGCTCCCTGGTCATCGAAACCCTAGCAATTCCACAACAACTGGATTAGGCCTTTACCTTCACCGCAAGGGGCCGAACCAGTATAAAACTCTCTGCGTCCTTTGTCCGCTTTAACCCATTTAAGCTAACCCGTCGCGATGGCTCCACGACTAAGTCCTTTCACTTGGACATCTGTCATGACCAAACGACGACAAATGTCATCAAGTTTTGCAAGGTTCAGTGGAGTCACCATACCGAGGAGGAAGCCACCTTTTTGCTAGCCAACCCGAATCTCTTGGGCGAGATTCATCTTAAGGGGGGTAGGTTTGTGACATCCCAATTTTCAATTTAGATGTTATTATTTAGATCATTCATATGCATTCATAATTTGTGCATTTTTGAATATTTTTTTGATTGTAAATTGATCCAAGGGACTTTAAGCAACTCAAGGACCAACTGAGAGAGTTGGAAGTTTCCCAAAACACCCATGTTTTGTTTTCCAAAGTTGGGTTTGGATCAAATTTGATTTGCATCAATTTTCAATTCCAATAATTTGAAAATACATAAAATAAACAGAGAAGATAACATGACTTCTTCAAAAACAAAAAAGAAATATTGGAAATTGAATTCTGAAACAAAATATGGTTATTCCATTTTATTTGCAAAATGTTTATTTTAAGCAAATTTTATTAGTACTAAAATGTTTGTTTTCAAAATTTGCATTTAGGTCCAGAAAAATGTTCACCTAAGCCCATATATTTAGGAGGGAATTATGTGAGTTTTCTGGTATTTTTAGCATTTTTTGTACTCTTTGTTTTTGAGATTTATTTTTTCTGCAAATAAGAAAACGGAAAAAAAATTGTTTTGTAAAAAAAAGAAGAAACCGCCGAACTGGGCCGGCCCAGCCCAGTGCTGGGCCGCAGCCAGCGCCCGAACCGCCTCCGCCTCGCTCGCCTGCTCGCAGCCCCGCTCACACGGCGCCTCGCCCAGCCACCGACAGGTGGGACCCACCTGTCGGGTTCTTCTTTCCCAAGCTGAGCCGGAGTCCATCTCCCACACGCCTCGCCGGCCGCCACCATGACCGACTCGAACTTCTCCCCCTGCCTTGTCCCTCCTCCACGAAACACTCCTTGATAAGCCCTCACCCCGGGCCTCTTTTTCATCAAATCCACAGCGCCGGAAATCCACCACAGCTCCCGCCTGAACTCGCCGGAGTCCGAGCTCCGCCGTAGATCCGCCACACCGCCCCGCGCACCACAGCCGCCCTCGACCGACGCCGCCACCGCCATCGGATTCGCCTCGATGCGCCGCACCTCCCCGTGCCTCCGCCCGGAGGCGCCGACCACCGGAGACGCCGCCCCGTTCGAAGCCGAAGCCGCTGCCGCCGTCTTCTTCGTCACCGGCGACCTCCACTGCCGCGGTAACCCCCACCTCTCCCCTCGCCCGTTCGATCTCAGATCGACGGCCAGATTCGATAGCGTTGTTTTTTCTTTCGAATCGGCATCGGTTAGTTAGCAAACATTCGTTGTTTAAGCCTCAGTAGCGAACACCTTCATCTAATAGGTTTCTGTAGCGGACGTCCGTCCGTTACTTTATGTCTCCTAGTCAAGGGCCCAGATGCACATAGTTTTTCTTACAATTTAGCCCCTGTTGTTCAAACGATCACAACTTTTCAACCGTTTGTCCGAATTCAACGAAACCAATGCCAAATTCTTCGTCATCATCCCCTCTGTCCAGATAAGCAATCTAAAAATATTTTTGAATGTTTTAAAATTTGATTCTGTTCAGATCTGTTTTAAACTTTGTTTGGCTATAATTTGAGTTTCGTAACTCCGATTGGAGTGTTTCTTTTTGCAAATCGAAGCTCATCACATGTACTTTCTGTTAAGATCAAAACCACACAATTTTACTACTGTTAAAATTTCGTGCTGTACAGAAGTTTTATTTGGATATTTTTGGAGTTTCATAAGTCTTTTCTTCGGTTATCCTTTTGATACTTTGCTTGTGTGCTTATGTATGTTATAGTTTGCTTCGTTAGATTATCCGGAGTGCAAAGCTTGCTACTACGAATCTCTAGGGTTTACCGATTGCTAGCAAGGCAAGTTACACTTTGATCATACTCTTTCGTACCCAGTCTTACAATGCATTAGTTTTCACCCTCAAAGATTCCATGAGTTGGATTAGGAATATGTGGTTATGCTATGTAGTTCATGAGGTAGGAACCTATTACCTTTGATCACCCCGGGAATATACGTTATGCTCATAATTACTTAGCCATGATCGTAGACGGTAATTGGTATGTCAGATTCATGAAAGTTGCGAGCGTAATAACAACTAAGGGAAACTTAAGGTGGCAACTTTAACACACAACTGGGTGGATTGTTTGGGGCACCTGGAGAAACCAGTGCTTTCCCAAGGGAATCCCGGAGTACCCGTGTGATTACCCCAAGTCCGCCACCCAGGCTCAAAGAGGTCATATAATTATTCATGCCTAGAAGCTTCCGTGTGCAGCCACAAGCTAATATGTGCTCTGGCGTAGTTGATTAAGTTGTGGGAAACCTTTCCATGATAGGCTAGCAGATGTAGGGGATTGTAGGTGTACCGGTCTATCTGTCGGTTAAGGGGACCTCTTCGGAAAGACTATGTCTCGATCATCCAGTTCTCAACATCAGGCAGTGCGAGGAATTCAATGGAGGATATCGAGTCTTGTGGGGAAAAGTGCGCAAACCTCTGCAGAGTGTACAAACTAATCATGATTAGCCGTGTCCCCGGTTATGGACAATTATGAGTATCTAGAAGTGAATTGTTGGTTGATCTCATCACTCCATTTAATTAATGAATTGGAATATTATTATTACTTGATAATTTTGGGATTGAGTTGGAGGAGCCTTCTCAATAATGGCATAAACTTGTTAGTAAATAAAATTTATTCCTTTGTTGTAGGGAAAAATAGCTTTATGCAAAAATTAAACTTAAAGCCTCCACCAGCCAAATATGCATGTAGTGATATATATTGTTCATAATTGCTCTATAGTGTGATTTTTGCCAGCATATTCCATGTGTTGACCTACACGGCTGCAACGTCTCATGTTGCGGAGTTTTGAGACGAGGATTAAGGTGCGATAGGTTGTTGTCATACACTCAGTTTTGTCGTGGAGTTGGATGGACTCATTTATCTTCGAAGCTTCCGCGGTTATTTTATTTAGTTGGCCTCCAGCCATATTTATGTAATAAATACTCTTTATGAGGACCTCGATGTAACAAGTGTGTGCTTGAACTCTGTTATAAATCCTCGAGTACTGTGTGTGTCAGCATACCGATCCAGGGATGACACTTAAGCACAGAGACTACGATCCTTGGGATCAGGTCGCTTCAATCATTAACATCTATGTAAATAACATGGTAATATACGACCCACATAGCTGATAACTTAGGTGGATATATTGTGGTAATTTGCATCTGAAAAGGAGGGAAGGTGATGATCGGGTTTGTGAACCATGTGAACCGGCATGAAACGTGCGGAAAAAATGATGGAACTAGGGCGTATAGTCCTAAAACCCGGACAAGTGAGGCCGCTGGTTTGGATTTTCAGTTATTGATCCCTATCTCTTTTTTCAATCTCGTCTAAAGAAGATACAATTCCTATGTGTGGGGGAGAGCCCGCAACCCGTGTGCGGGGAAAAAATAAATCGGGAGGAGCCTGAAAAAAGGGAGAACATCTGATCGAAGGAGGGGATTCATTCGGGGGGGGTGGTGGGATCGAAGCGAGGGGGTCGTGCGGTACTTGTTGCAATCTGCCACACGGTTGGCAGATATCACAATCCTTCACAAAAAATATTTGATTCAAAAGTTATGAATGATTACAAAAGCCACATTAAAAATAAAATGCAAGCCGGACAGAAAGTACGCATGTATGCATGCAGTCAAACATCATGCCTTCTTCTCACACTCTATGTATGACAAAAATCTAACATAGTCGGCGATGTCATGCATGTATTAGCTTGGTATTTCCCTCATACCATCCCCCCATGAATGTGGATCCACGGATAGTGATCGGTCATGCCTCAAATTGTTTACTCTACCTTCAGCAGCCGGACATGGCAAATCTGATCCCTCAAATGCCCACGGATGTGGCCAGGTGCGTCCGCGGATAGTGAACGGTCATGCCTCAAATTTGTTATTCTGCATCTGAATCTTTCATATTTCAACCTCTAGATCTGACCCTTCTCCCCGATCTTTGCACGACGGGTAAATCCAGCGGCCGGAGTAATATGCATGTCCGGCTGGATTTCGTCATGGTGTTTGAATCAGGTAACTTATGTCGTCGTGCGCATAGCACGACTAGTCGGCTGTTGCTTGGCTATCTATTTTCCCATACGTTGATTTTGCTAGGTTATGCTACAATCAGTCAACTTTCTTCCCCAGAACTATGGGGATCTCTGGTTTGCGTATATCCATCTTGGAGAGCCAGCTTGTGGAACTCCATGATGAT
Source organism: Triticum aestivum (assembly GCF_018294505.1). Taxonomy (NCBI): domain Eukaryota; kingdom Viridiplantae; phylum Streptophyta; class Magnoliopsida; order Poales; family Poaceae; genus Triticum; species Triticum aestivum. The sequence continues at coordinate 91,936,942 of NC_057814.1, read as the reverse complement.
TGGAGTCTCAGGGCATCTTCAACGCCGACTCTTAAACCACTTGCAACTATCCAGGCCGTGTAGTTCGGACATGTTGTGTCATCGAATGTAGTCCTATATCAGTCTGTTCGACGGTCTGAACGCTATTTTTGCCACAAATCAAAGACAAAGTGGGAGAGGGGGGCTCTGCGGGTGTTTGGACCGCTCCACGCCCGTATTTGACTAACATGACCCACCAAAACCCTCTTTCCCGTGCCCCTCCCGCCCAAGTGGATAGTGCTGCTAGAGCAATAGTGCCTCATTCATGCCGATCAGAGCGATGCGACCGCTCACAGTGCTCCGGCATTGAAACGGCGCGCCGCCCTCGATGCTTCTCGGTGCATGCGGCTGTGCCACATTCAAACGACAGCTCGTTCGTCTGCCTGCCTACATTAAACATGCGCCTGATTGCCGAAGAACGGCGAACCGGCACCACCCGTTCATCCATCTACCGCCCGCCA